>NC_060177.1:22829145-22861645 GCF_021184085.1 Oncorhynchus gorbuscha
GTAGAGCTCTATATTCAGGACATCATCCAGATGATCATATGTAGAGCTCTATATTCAGGACATCATCCAGATGGTCATATGTAGAGCTCTATATTCAGGACATCATCCAGATGGTCATATGTAGAGCTCTATATTCAGGAAATCATCCAGATGGTCATATGTAGAGCTCTATATTCAGGACATCATCCAGATGGTCATATGTACAGCTCTATATTCAGGACATCATCCAGATGGTCATATGTACAGCTCTATATTCAGGACATCATCCAGATGGTCATATGTACAGCTCTATATTCAGGACATCATCCAGATGATCATATGTAGAGCTCTATATTCAGGACATCATCCAGATGGTCATGTGTAGAGCTCTATATTTAGGACATCATCCAGATGGTCATATGTAGAGCTCTATATTCAGGACATCATCCAGATGATCATATGTAAAGCTCTATATTCAGGACATCATCCAGATGATCATATGTAGAGCTCTATATTTAGGACATCATCCAGATGATCATATGCAGAGCTCTATATTCAGGACATCATCCAGATGATCATATGTAGAGCTCTATATTCAGGACATCATCCAGATGATCATATGTAGAGCTCTATATTCAGGACATCATCCAGATGGTCATATGTAGAGCTCTATATTCAGGACATCATCCAGATGATCATATGTAGAGCTCTATATTCAGGACATCATCCAGATGGTCAGATGTAGAGCTCTATATTCAGGACATCCTCCAGATGATCATATGTAGAGCTCTATATTCAGGACATCATTCAGATGGTCATATGTAGAGCTCTATATTCAGGACATCATCCAGATGATCATATGTAGAGCTCTATATTCAGGACATCATTCAGATGGTCATATGTAGAGCTCTATATTCAAGACATCATCCAGATAGTCATATGGTTGGGGGTAAATGCACATTTTATCCATTCATTCATTCAAATATTTAAATATTAAAACAGGTCTTTAGAATACTATACAACAACTGGCAATCATGGTCATAGCTAAAATCTCCCAGCAAATAGAACACAAACATTTTTGTTTAGGGCGTTTTCACATGAAATACTTTTTACTTTCACAAAACCTGACAATAACTGGTTCAGAGTACGATTTGCGAAACGTACATTCTACATGAAGTTAGCAAGCTGGCTTGTTTACATCAGTCACAAATGTCCACACTACCTGGTTCTCAGGTCCTGGATATTGGACCGGCTACTAACGGAGATCCAGGATTCGTTTCATGCAGGGTTTGTTTGCGTTTGACACATGCTTACTAATAACGCGGATCAGGGTCCAAATGCTCTGGGATCCAGATCATTCCTGGGATATGTGAAACAAAATCCTTCCAGTCCTGTCATTTAGCCAGTCTCCTCCAAATCAGCGTATCACTTTATTCGTTACCACTCTCCACTGGACCAACTTAAATATGATCAGGCTGTTTGTTTTCAGAGCGGTCTGCTTTAGATCTAATTAGCACAGCATCATGATGGCCACTCAAAGCCAGCTGAATCCCCTGCAGCTCAGACCAGGACCGGACCAGGAAGCAGTGGAATGCTATCCCCAGAGGTCAGCGTTCCAGTCTCCTGGGTTACGGGTGCTGCTGAGCTGGGGCTGGGGCAGGGTCAAAGGTCAGCAAAGGCTGGCTCATTTTGCTCTGCCCTGGCGCCTGCCGGCACAGCCCTCAATTTGTAAAGAGACAGAGGGCAACCCCAGAGGGCCTCCCTAAGCTTTCCTGGCCAAACACAGGGCTTAAACACTACCTTCTGTCTTTACCCTTGCCTCCCCCTACCTCCCCTCTGTCCTCTCCATGTCTTCCCAAGCCCTAAAACTACAGTCTAGAACCAACCAACCCCCCCCCCACACACACACACCACCGCCATGCCAAACCACCCTTATTAAGAGGAATTCCCCCAGGCAGGGAGCAGGGTAGGGGGTGAGGGGGGCAGGTATGCCGGTGTCTCCGCCTCATTACTCAGTAGATTTATGTAGGATCATACATGCTGTGTGTGGTGGCACACTCGGCCGCTTAACTCCTTGACCCACACTGTAAATAAGGAAATTAATAAATAGGAAGTTAATCTATCTGGGGATATAGGTGGGAACCCCTGTTGTGCTGGGGGAGGCGCTGGAGGGATTCTCTGTCTCTCCCAGCAGTCCAGGGTTTGGACGACGCGGTCCATGGCGGTGCCGAGATGGTATATCATCACTGCTTGCTCCAGGACGCGCTACTCAACCCCTATATCAGGGGCACCTGCTCTGGCTAACTACATGTCCCGTGTGGAATTCTGGATTGGCGTGCGTAACTGGTGGCAGTGAAGTCAGATGCAGGATAGCAGACCTAGATAATAGCTGGAGCAGTTTAATACAAAACCAATGGCATAAAAAGAACCATCATGGGTACAAAACCCGACGTGCAGCAGTAACAAATGTGCACACGCACAACATATCAAACAATTCCACACAAAGACATGGGGGGAACAGAGGGTTAAATACACAACACTTAATGAGGGAAATGAGAACCAGGTGTGTATGAAAACAAGACAAAACAAATGGAAAATGAAAAATGGATCAGCGATGGCTAGAAAACCGGTGACGCCGACCGCCGAACACCGCCCGAACAAGGAGAGGAACCGACTTCGGTGGAAGTCGTGACAAGGAAGCTGATTCTAGATGTAATTTTGGATTGGAGATGCTTAATGTGAGTCTGGAAGGAGAGTTTACAGTCTAACCAGACACCTAGGTATTTGTAGTTGTCTACATATTACATACATACAAGTCAGAACCATCCAGAATAGTGAGCATGCACTTAGTTTTACTAGCATTTAAAAGCAGTTGGAGGCAACGGAAGGAGTGTTGTATGGCATTGAAGCTCATTTGAAGATTTGTTAGCACAGTGTCCAAAGAAGGGCCAGATGTATGCAGAATGGTGTCGTCTGTGTAGAGGTGGATCAGAGAATCACCAGCAGCAAGAGTGACATCATTGATATATACAGAGAAAAGAGTCGGCCCGAGAATTGAACCCTGTGGTACGCCCATAGAGACTGCCAGAGGTCCCGACAACAGGCCCTCCGATTTGACACACTGAACTCTATCTGAGAAGGAGTTGGTGAACCAGGCGAGGCAGTCATTTGAGAAGCCAAGGCTGTTGAGTCTGCTGTTAAGAATGCAGTGATTGACAGAGTTGAAAGCCTTGGCTAGGTTGAAGAAGATGGCTGCACAGTACTGTCTTTTATCGATGGTGGTTATGATATCATTTAGGACCTTGAGCGTGGCTGAAGTACACCCATGACCAGCTCGGAAACCAGAGTACATAGTGGAGAAGGTACGGTGGGATTCGAAATGGTCAGTGATCTGTTTGTTAACTTGGCTTTTGAAGATTTTAGAAAAGCAGGGCAGGATGGATATAGGTCTATAACAGTTTGGGTCTAGAGTGTCTCCCCCTTTGAAGAGGCGGATGACCGCAGCAGCTTTCCAATCTTTGGGGATCTCAGACAATATGAAAGAGAGGATGAATAGGATAGTAATAAGGGTTGCAACATTTTTGTAGGATCATTTTAGAGGGTCCAGATTGTCTAGCCCAGCTGATTTGTGGGGATCCAGATTTTGCAGCTCTTTCAGAACATCAGCTGTCTGGATTTTGGTAAAGGAGAAGTGGATCGGGGCTTAGGCAAGTTGCAGCAGGGGGTGCTGAGATGTTGGTCGGGGAAGGCGTAGCCAGGTGGAACGCATGGCTAGCTGTAGAAAAATGATTATTGAAATGATGATTTATCGGTTTCCTATCTTCAGTGCAGTGGGCAGCTGGGAGGAAGTGCTCTTATTCTCCATGGACTTTACAGTTCCCAAAACGTTTTGAAATGAGTGCTACAGGATGCAAATTTCTGTTTGAAAAAGCTAGCCTTAGCTTTCCTAACTGATTGAATATATTGGTTCCTGACTTCCCTGAAAAGTTGCATATCATGGGGCTATTCGATGCCAATGCAGAACGCCACAGGATGTTTTTGTGCTGGTCAAGGGCAGTCAAGTCTGGGGTGAACCAAGGGCTATTTCTGGTCTTAGTTCTCCATTTTTTGAACCGGGCATGCTTATTTAAAATGGTGAGGAAAGCACTTTTAAAGAGCAACCAGGCATCCTCTACTGAGGGGATGAGGTCAATATCCTTCCAGGATACCCGGGCCAGGTCGATTAGAAAGGCTTGCTCGCTGAAATGTTTTAGGGGGCGTTTGACAGTGATAAGGGGTGGTCGTTTGACCGCGGACCCATTACGCACACAGACAATGAGGCATTGATCGCTGAGATCCTGGTTGAAGACAGCAGAGGTGTATTTAGAGGGCAAGTTGGTCAGGAGGATATCTAAGAGGGTGTCCATGGTTACGATTTTAGGGTTGTACCTGGTAGGTTCCTTGATAATTTGTGTGAGATTGACGGCCGGGATGTTAAGCATGTCCCAGTTTAGGTCACCTAACAGTACGAACTCTGAAGATAGATGGGGGCGATCAATTCACATATTGTGTCCAGGGCACAGCTGAGGCTGAAGGGGATCTATAACAAGTGGCAACCGTGAGAGACTTGTTTCTGGAAAAAGTCGAAGCTTGAATTGTTTGGGCACAGACCTGGATAGTATGACAGAATTCTGCAGGCTATCTCTGCAGTAGATTGCAACTCTGCCCCCTTTGGCAGTTCTATGTTGTCGGAAAATGTTATAGTTACGGATGGAAATTTCAGGGTTTTTGGTGGCCTTCCTAAGCCAGGATTCAGACACGGCTAGGACAACCAGGTTGGCGGAGTGTGCTAAAGCAGTGAATAAAATAAACTTAGGGAGGAGGCTTTTAATGTTAACATGCATGAAACCAAGGCTTTTATGGTTACAGAAGGCAACAAATGAGAGCACCTGGGGAATGGGAGTGATGCTGGGGGCTGCGAGGTCTGAGCCTCTACATCACTAGAGGAACAGAGGAGGAGTTGGATAAGGGTATCTTTAAAGGCTATAAGAACTGGTTGTCTAGTGCATTCGGAACAGAGAGTAAAAGGAGCAGATTTCTGGGCGCGGAAGAATAGATTCAAGGCATAATGTACAGACAAGGGTAAGGCAGGATGTGAGTACAGTGGAGGTAAACCTAGGCATTGAGTGACGATGAGAGAAGTTTTGTCTCTAGAGGCACCATTTAAGCCAGGTGAGGTCACTGCATGTGTGGGGGGTGGAACAAAAGGGCTAGCTAAGGCATATTGAGCAGGGCTGGAGGCTCTACAGTGAAATAAGACAATAAACACTAACCAAAACAGCAATAGACAAGGCATATTGCAATTAGGGAGAGGCATGTGTAGCCAAGTGATCATAGGGTCCAGTGAGTAGCTAGGCGAGCTGGAGACACGGCGATTCAGACAGCTAGCAGGCCGGGGCTAGAAGGCTAGCAGATGGGCCTCCGGGGGACGTCGCAACGGAAGAGCCTGTTGAAACCCCCCGGACAGTTACATCAACAGACCAGTCGTGATGGATCAGCGGGGCTCCGTGTCGGCAGTAAAGGGTCCAGGCCAATTGGCAAAATAGGTATTGTAACCCAGGAATTGGCTGACGGATCTCTTCGGCTAGCCGGGAGATGTGCCTAGCTCCAGGCTAGCTCCAGGCTAGCTCCAGGCTAGCTCCAGGCTAGCTCCAGGCTAACTGGTGCATGCTTCGGGACAGAGACTTTAGCCAGGAGTAGCCACTCGGATAGCAGATAGCTAGCTGCGATGATCCGGTTTAAAGGTTCAGAGCTTGCAGTAGGAATCCGGAGCTGTGGTAGATACAAAGCAGTCCGATACGCTTGGGGTTGATATCACACTGTGCGGACTGGCAGGAATTGACCGGCCTGAGGCTGGCTGATGTCCGAATTAACGGTGATGACCTCTAGCAGTGGCTAACTGACTACTAGCTAGTAGCTAGTTAGCTGGCTAGCTCCTGATGGGGGTTCCAGTTCTAAAGTGCAAAAAATAGCAGATCTGTACCACATTGGGCGAGGCGGGTTCCAGGAGAGTATGTTCAGTCAGTAGATGGAATTTGAGATTAAAAATATATACGAAATATATATCAAGAAAAATATATACAAGGGACAGGACAAGACCAGACAAAACAGACGTATGACTGCTACACTCCATCCAAACCGCTGTGAAACATAATTTCAATATCCCAAAATATTGTATTTTCAGCTGTTTGGAGCTTCTGTGCAAAACCGAAAGGAAAAGATGCAGAGAATGGGAAAGCATAGAAATAGTGCACATATAGCATATCTACCGCTTCTAAGACTTGCTTTCAATGAGAATGAAAGATGTATAACTCACATTTCTATGTGAATTTGGTCAGGACTTCCAAAAAGTTGCATATTGCAGCTTTAAAATGAGGGACATACGTAAATTAATCACTAATCACATGACACAAATAATCCTCTTTAGTAATGATTTTATCAAAGCAACAAAATAACTTTACAATAATGGTGAAAACTAGGAGAAATGTTGGGGTTAAGTGGGTTAAAATCTTAACCCCAACCCCCTTAACCCCTAGAAGTTATGGAGAGTGCACAGAGGGACATGTCAAAATGCTGAATATTGGCACTTTAGCAAGTCTTTATTCATATAAAACATCTGATTGATTAAAGGCTCAGTGCAGTCGAAAACTAGATTTTCCATATATACGTACTTCCACACTATGAGGTTGGAAGAAGACTGTGAAATTGTGAAAATTAGAATTGCCTGAATTTCAGCCTGTTTTGGTGGGATGGAGTTTTGGCCTGCCTGGTGACATCACAAGGCTGTAAATTAGGACCCGATTCAGACTTAGGAAATGTACACCTTTCCTACACGCCCCTTTCTTATGCACTTCGCAGTAGTTGCTATTCAAACTTACCTTGTTGAGTGTACTTGCATACTCCCTTAAAATACCTTTGCTTGAAAACCCATAGCCAATATATACTTCCTCAAAAGTCTGATTTATTTTTAAATAACTAATGGAATCTGTCATTCATTTTGACATATTTGTTGAGGAGATCTTAGTCGCCCAATTTTACATCTAACTAAATCTAACTAAATATGGACAGAACGGTTCAGAATATTAGGGATCAATGAAAGAAAGCCATGTAAATAGACATATATTCGTCTCCTTTTCAGCACAAATTGGTATATTGAAAAACTATCTTATATATTATTTAGGGTTATGAAATTTTTATGAATAAAAAAAAACAGGTTTGGAGAGCCTTTAGTGCGAAATATATTGGTGAATCAAAAATACAGTGGTTTGACTTGTCCTGAAAGTTGACATATTCAATTGTTCAAGCCAGGAAATATTGGAAGGTGAGAAAAGTGTACAAGTGTACAAGTGTAACAGTAGTCCTATAAATAAACCCTAGTAATCCTCACTAATCATGGAACTGTGATGACAAAAGTCCAGTTGTCCTGAACCCTGTGCCAGGCTCCAGGTTTAAACTGCTACCAATGATCTGTGTTCCATAATGATTCAAATAGGCTACATGTCCCAAATTATTGCACAACTTCTAATAAGTTAGACTAATACTGTAGGATCCACTATTGCTAGCGATCCTCAGGAACAACCACAGGACCGTGACAGAGAAAAGACAGGTAAACTGACGATGCAATGGAATGATGCAAAATGTAAGGAAAGGAACACTAAAGTGACAGCTAGAAACGACTGTGGATTTAACTGATGGTTCCTACCATGTGGATGTACCGGATGGTTCCTACCATGTGGATGTACCAGATGGTTCCTACCATGTGGATGTACCAGATGGTTCCTACCATGTGGATGTACCAGATGGTTCCTACCATGTGGATGTACCGGATGGTTCCTACCATGTGGATGTACCAGATGGTTCCTACCATGTGGATGTACCAGATGGTTCCTACCATGTGGATGTACCAGGTGGTTCCTACCATGTGGATGTACCGGATGGTTCCTACCATGTGGATGTACCGGATGGTTCCTACCATGTGGATGTACCGGATGGTTCCTACCATGATATGTTGATATACTCCAGTTTGCTGCCTCATGACTGGTTTCACATTTGTCTCCAGCGATCATAAGGTAAAATGCTATCAGGAAAAAAAGTATTAGACGTCCCACTTCGAACCGTCAGGTTTCTCAGAATTATCCATCGTTTCCTATGAGGGAATTAAGTCAAGGTCAGAATATGGCGTGTTAGTAGACACACCTCAGCCACACCTTAATTTATTTTTAACCATTTTAATTGAAAACAATCACAGTAAGGTACTTCATTGTAAACCATGAATGATTTGATATTGAGATAAAAACAGATGCATTGGACCTTCTCCATGTGGTCTATAATAATGGATATAACAGGCATTTAAAACTCCATATTGGTGCACGATTTCTACTTAAAATATCACAGAGAAGCAGAAGGCACTAATTTCGTGGAGTGACCCATCTACTAGAAAAAGTGAGAGATTCATATTGCTAGTATTGTCTGTATTTTGTCAGTAATTTTTTAACCACATCAAAGCAGCCAAACCAGCAGACAAGCAAAACATTTCCCCAGTGAAAAGAACTCTATGGCTTTGGTAAAAAGACTGTATCCTATGGTAAAACCTCCACCTCGCGTCTCCATTTCTGAATGTGTTGTCAGTCTGTGTGTTTCCCTGAAAGAGAGGCAGGGTACTGACTGTTACATCAATTACCATAGCCAATGAGGATAGGCCTCTGACAACATAATTACAGACACAGAGGCACTGCTCACAACACAGCAACCATATTCCTGGCATATTCCTGGCTATGGTGTCAGTCATAGACTAAAGCACAGGGGATGGAAGGGAGAGAGAGAGGTGGCATGGGGAGGGATTGGAGGCACCCTGATCCACCAGCGGCCCCTGTAGCTGTCTTGTCCCAGGCCAAGTGGCCCCTCCCCAGGCTGAAACTGGCCGGGGCTGGGGCCTGATTTGGCCCAGCTGGAGGAAGCGGGCGATCAGAGTTCAGTTGGTGCAGACAGAGCTAAAGTAAACAGCCGTGGTCACTGGGCAGGCCGTTAGCAGGCCTCGGACAGATGAGCAGGGGGCCAGGAGGACCACACACTCACACACAACACACAGCCAGACCACACAGGGGCTGGGGGGGCAGGGCTCCGGGGCCCATGCACGCAAGAGCATGCCCCATCATAAGGGCTCCCCCATGGGCAGAGGCAAGCTGCAGATCAGGGTGGAGCAGAAGAGGCCATGGAGGAACAATCGACTGGCATGGATGTGATCTGACATTACATGACCTTGACTTTCACATGTTCATCTCAATATGAAGACAACATAGTAATGGAGGATCTCCTCTGTTTTTCCCATCGTTGCAGAAATAGATGTGACGGTAAAAACAAACAGGAAGAGGATCATGTGTGAACCGCTCAGCTGCCAGATCTTAAAGTGTTGCTTAGAGAATAAGGCTCCATGACTGAGACATTCAGTCTATTCTGTAGGACACACAGGGTGGGAAACATATGGAAGGCTCAAACTGACCCAGACCACAGAGGCAGATGAAATAAGTATGATAATTTATTTGTGTCCAGAATGTTGTCTCAAATTCAAGTGTTATTTTATCGAAAATAAACAGGAACATTTGAGTACGCTTAATAGAAATTGCTGCAAGTGCTACTAAATATAAGCCCCACAATATCACCAAAGTAAAATTCTGTGATATTTGTCATGATTGAAAATTCCCATGTTGTGAGGCATTTTTCTATTTTTGAATGTACTTTTGTGTATTTCTAGGGTAGTTGTGTTGTAACTCCCTTAAAACAGCCCACACAAAACCCTTTACACACACTGTAAATCATAAGCAAACACATTCCCATGGAGGTTGAACACACACACCCACCAAACACGCACACAACACACACTCAAGCATAAATATGCTGTGGTGAAGGTTCTGCAGGCGCATGGACATCAGTCTCCCAGTTTATCTGGACAGTGTCAGAATAACCCATGGGGGAGACCGACGAGTGTGTGTGTGTGTGTGTGTGTGTGTGTGTGTGTGTGTGTGTGTGTGTGTGTGTGTGTGTGTGTGTGTGTGTGTGTGTGTGTGTGTGTGTGTGTGTGTGTGTGTGTGTGTGTGTGTGTGTGTGTGTGTGTGTGTGTGTGTGTGTGTGTGTGTGTGTCAGGCTGACCTAGAGGGCAGAGTGAGGAGTAATGCTCTCAATCATAATTACTCCCCTCTGCCACAAATCACACCATCTGCCTCTCTTCACCTCAATACACACACACACACACACACACACGCACGCACACACACACACACACACACACACACACACACACACACACACACACACGCACGCACGCACGCACACACACACACACACACACACACACAAAAGTCAGAATTTCTGTGAAATATGTGCTGTCAGTGAGAAGGAGAGAGAAAGAGTCCAAACTCACCTCTATAGTGGGTCTAGTAGTGGACACAGGATAGCTGCCAGAGAAGGGCAGGGTTTGAGAAGGGCAACTGCACTATCAGCCTGCTCCACCACACGCTCTTCTGGGCGTCATCAACTCTCTGCACCATCCCTCCATTGCCTGTCGTCACTTATCCCCATATTAAATACCACACTTATGATCAAATATGACAGAAGGTATGGACTGTGATCACTCCTCATCACGCCGTCATCTCATAATGGTACGGCCTGCATTTCCCCCCCATGCATAAGCTGCTCTAACGGCTGATAAATCCTCAATGCAGGGTGGGCCAACAACTCACTAAAATACATTTTGGCTGGATGAGGAACAGTTGAGAAATAAGTGGTGGTTTTCACCATATGAAATATTTGTGGTGTTTCTGTGTTCGTTAAACAGGTTGCTGTGTGTGTGTGTGTGTGTGTGTGTGTGTGTGTGTGTGTGTGTGTGTGTGTGTGTGTGTGTGTGTGTGTGTGTGTGTGTGTGTGTGTGTGTGTGTGTGTGTGTGTGTGTGTGTGTGTGTGTGTGTGTGTGTGTGTGTGTGTGTGTGTGTGTGTGTGTGTGTGTGTGTGTGTGTGTGTGTGTGTCTTATATATATTTGTTAGAGGATAGACATAGACAGGGTCATTTTGACCAATTCAATTATACATCAATCACAAGAGGGTTAGCACTTTCCTGTACAATTGTGGTCATTTTAGGTGTGTGGAAGATGTTTGAACACTTATGAAATTTACTGTGTGTGTCCAGGGATCAGGGTTGACAAGGACACCGGGGTACTTTAGTGTCTGGACAGGAGGCTGGGTCAGAGTGTCTAGTCTGGGGTCACAATTGGCCGGGGTCGTGGATGTCTGAGTTTAATAGGTTATCAGGATGAGCAGGAGGGTAAGGGCTAGGTCTGGGACAGGGGTTGAAGAGGCTGGGGCTTGGGGCTTGGGCTGGGGTCCTATAGGTCCCTGGATGTGTGGGTCTGGTGCTACACTGGGCTGTGGGTGTGGGGTCCTGTCAGGTCCTGGGTCTAGGGTCCTGTCTCTATCTTTGTGGGGGAGCAGGGAACGTGTCTGTGTGCTGGTGAACTGGTGAGCTGGTTAAGGTCAGAGAACAGAGCAGAGCAGAGCAGCAGTGAAATATGGCTGTCTGTCAGGTAGAGGGGAAGCATTACACAGACTCTGTCCTTCCTGCAGCACCGCAATTGTGTCTGGGTCCCCGCCGGGCGACATGGGGGTCATGCCCCGCTCCACACACACAGAAATCCCAGGGAAATCACAGACTTGCTCACACCAACTGGCTCACATAGAAACACACATACCGTGGAACATAAAATGCTTGCTCACACACCATGAGAACTAAGGGTAACTCAAAATCCATGTTTTAACTTTTTGCAACTTTGCAACTGTGTACAGGACGCGGTACAACATTGTTGTTGACCGTGTTACTCACAAGCATGTTGTATCCAATTTAGTTTTCACCTGCATGTTTATAATGAATGTGTAATAAAAATGAATGTATATATCCACAAATATATACAATATATACATAATCACAAATATATTTTTTACAGTAGACTATTTAATATATATATATATATATATATATATATATATATATATATATATATATATATATATATATATATACAATGCATAATTAAATATCATGTGGTACAAAATTATACATTTTACAATAAACGTTCTTAATTATAGAAATGGGAAATAAAGAATGGATAGCATTTTTATAAATGTATATCTTTTCTCATTTCATTCTAGTATAAACAATAAACTTACGGAAAATATGCACATTTTCTGTAGTCCTACTGCTTAAATATTCCCTTTTATTCCCGAGTAGCGCAGTAGTCTAAGGCACTGCATCTCAGTGCAAGAGGCGTCACTACAGTCCCTGGTTCGAATCCAGGCTGTATTGCCGTGATTGAGAGTCCCGTAGTACGGCGGCACAATTGGTCCAGGTTTGGCCTGGGTAGGCCGTCATTGTAAATAATCATTTGTACTTAACTGACTAGCCTAGTTAAATAAAATAATAAAATATGGATATATATATATATTATTCTAGTAGGCCTAATCAACATTTAATGGAAATGTATTGTCAGCTTTGTATTAAAAAAGATAGCTACTTCAAGATGATATCTCCTGTTAATTCATTACATACATTTTTATTAAATGCATCCTTCATATATTTAAACTAATTCAATGTAGAATCATAATTCATCAGTGTTGAATATTAGGAAATATTTATAACAACATTCTTCACACCAATCTGATATACATATATTTATTTGTGAAATAACAAGATAGCCTATTGTTGTAAATTGTATCATTTGAAAACTTACAAGTGAAAGTACCTCTTGGTATGGTATATTAGAAATTGTGAAGTTTGGCATTTTATTCGAAACATTTTCTATAGGATGTTATTCATACCTCAATTATTATGGTTCTAAAAATCTAAAACGAATAAAATCAGAAACCTGATTTTTAAGTATCAGATGGACGATCATTGGCCTGCTTCTTTCTTGACCATGTGTGTTCTATCATTCATACAGCCCATAGTGGAGCTGGCTTATTACCATCTATTGTTTTATATCGCGGGCATCAGTAACATTGGCTGGTTGACATTTTCTTGCTCTCTGAAACAACGCAGTCTGAGACTCGAACATACTTTCCCTTGACCCTGCGCTCAGGGGAGATCACGGGGACTGTCGTGCGGAAAAGGCGACCCAACTGGCGAGGAAACCTCGGGTAGGAGATAACCGCGATGCAGGAAGACTTGAGGAATTGGTGACTCGCTTTCTTGTTTTACTTTTGTAATTTCGTTCTGCTAAAAAAATGTTTCTCGATTCCTTTGGGTGCGAACACGCCTGACCTCTGGAACTGCGTCCATGCCAATGGTTCTCCGTTGTGTGAAACCAGTGGCCCTGCGAGGTGCGCGTGTCTGACCTCTGGTTTGTGAAACCCAGACAGGAATATTTTGAGACGGATGGCCATGATTCTTCTAATTTAGCACAGAGTTAGTGTATGTTTAGAATTTATTTTCGAAAGCATTGCATAATGGGGATATCGAGAAGAAATTTAGGAATTAATGTAGTAGCAACCATTAATGTTGAAGAGCAACACAGTTATCATATGTATTATTGTTTATCTAAATGGGGCGGGCAGGTAGCCTAGTGATTCTCGATTCCTTTGGCTGCGAACACGCCTGCGTTGGGCCAGTAACCGAAAGGTTGCTAGATCGAATCCCCGAGCTGACAAGGTAAACATATGTCATTCTGCCAATGAACATGGCAGTTAACCCACTATTCATAGACCGTCATTGTAAATAAGTATTTGTTCTTAACTGCATTGCCTCGTTAAATAAAGGAAAAATAACTTAAATATTGTGGTCAATATAAATATAAATAAGTGCGTCATACATAATCATGTAGGGCCTAGCCTATAGGCTTTCATTCTCAACTTTCAATTGGAATGTATTATTATTATTATTAGGCTATATCAAATGTATTAACAGTAATATCGTTAGAATGAGTATAGCTGATATAACCGTATCCCCAGATTACCTGGCTAGTAGGAAAAATTAAATATGGCCTTAATCAATCTGGATATTTTGTTCAACTGGGGTAAAAATACTGTAATATTACTGTATTGAGTTAATACATTCATTCATTCATATCATACAGTGAAAGTTTGTTTTGAGACACTGATATTTTACAGCTTAATACATTTTACATCAATGCCTATACCATTTGGAATGCCATTTTATGGGTTTACCAACTATTGGAAACGGTTTATTAACATGAATAGGTCAAATCGACTCGTATATTTTATATGGACCACAAGAAATAGAAACCCGGGATGCTTCGCACGGGTTATAGCCTACACGTCATAAAAAATAAACAATGTTTTAAAAATCACCTGTTTTATTATGGAAGATGCTTCGTTCTTGCAGGTTCGTAGGCCCATCCTAAAATTGGAGTGTGTCGAATATTAGGGCACGTGACTTTTTCTGGGGTGTAGGTTGGACTGTTGGCATTGCATATATTCACACAACTATTTTTTTACTATCGTGTTTTATACTTTTCATCTTAGAAAAAGTTGCAGATTTCCAATAACGTTGAATTTAGGCCCATATACCATATGTCTACAAAATTAAATAGACCTATTATATAACTTTAGTAGAACATATCATTTCTCTATCTGAGAAAATAAATTGACAGCAATTCATATAAAAAAAACTCCATAGTTCTAAAAAAAAAGCATTCGAGGAGAGGTGAAATTAACAGGCCATGGAACCTAGGCCTATTTTTATATTAAAATGAGCAAACATTATTATTGTTCCTCTGAATTTGTTGGCCTATAAAATATCGATTGATTTGTTTCATGCTGTGACAAATAGGCCTGTTAGTGCGTTTCTCTTTGCAATTCTTCATTGCTGTTGCGTCGAACTTTGCACCAGAGGGAGTTGGCTAACAGAGGTCCAGTAAAGTCTAGATAGCTCGCTTTTCGGATGTAAACATTCTGACAGCCAAGAAGAGTAGCGCTCAGAAAAAGGGTATCCCTCCCTCAAACCTCGGTTATTTTCAAAGCTCATATAGACAAATCGACGGAAACGCGTTTCCACCATGCTAAACACACACACACACACACACACACACACACACACACACACACACACACACACACACACACACACACACACACACACACACACACACACACACACACACACACACACACACACACACACACACACACACACACACACACACACACACACACGGAAACAGGGAGGGCGTTATTGGGCGTGCTGCTCTACTGATAAATCCCTCCAGATGGCGTTAATCCACTTCACAGGGTTTTAACTTTAGTACTGATTAACAGCTCATTTGATGCAACAGCAAATAGGAACTCATGCTATATGTACCCTGAGAACAGACTCTTTTTTTATCAGCTGAAGCACAAATAGAAAACCTGTTCCATTAAACAATCTTTCCATAAAATGCTAAAATGTCATTTTGTAGGTTATATATTAAAGTCGAGTCAAATGTTGTGCTTAGTGATAGAGCAACTCGTTTTGAAGTAAAATACAAATGTAAGTGCCATGCATCAAATTAAAGTCAACATTCTGATAAGAAAACAAGCACAACTGTTTGTAATATCAAATAATTGAACATCTGTACCAGTGATTAGAGATATTTGCAATTGGGGAATATATCCTGGGTACAACTGAGAGCCAGAGATACATCTCCATTAGAAATGCTGCATTGAGCCAAAAACATCTCATGGTTTAAAGGATGATGCCAGGGAATCATGCATTTTTGCTGTGTCTGATATGATGTCACATCCACATGGGAGAGACAATCAGACCCACTTCCTCTATCCTGCCTTATACACTAATGACCCCACCACTTTACATATCACGCTAACCATCCCTAAAGGACTGGCACAGTGAAAACAGCTCTGATATTCTAGCTACAGAGACGGGTCATTTAACTGCGATATTACATTATGACTCTAAAGATGGCTAATTCAAATGGAGTATGATAACATTCAATTCCCAGAACACCATGTCTACATCTTGTATTACACACAGAAACACACCCTCCTCTCACTCACTCACTCACTCACTCACTCACTCACTCACTCACTCACTCACTCACTCACTCACTCACTCACTCACTCACTCACTCACTCACTCACTCACTCACTCACTCACTCACTCACCCTCCTCTCTCACTCACTGATGCACTCACGAACCCACACACACCAAATCAAATAAAATGTTATTTGTCACATGCCTTTTTAAACTACGGTTGTGGACTAACAATTAAATGTTTACTTAAGTGTCCTTTTCCAACAATGCAGAGTTAAGATTTAAAACAAATATACACTGTATATAGAAATAGTAACAGGAGGAATAAATACACAGTGAATCATGAATAACAATATAGAGTAAAAGCAAAATGGCTGTATAGGGAGTACCAGTACCGAGGTGATGTACAGGGGTACGAGGCAATTGAGGTAGCTACAGTATGTACATGTAGTAGGGGTAAAGAGACTAGGTAACCGGATAGGTAATAGACAGTAGCAGTAGCATATGTGGTGTGTGTGTGTGTGTGTGTGTGTGTGTGTGTGTGTGTGTGTGTGTGTGTGTGTGTGTGTGTGTGTGTGTGTGTGTGTGTGTGTGTGTGTGTGTGTGTGTGTGTGTGTGTGTGTGTGTGTGTGTGTGTGTGTGTGGTGTCAATATGCATGTGTGCATGTGCTATGTGTGTGGGATATGTAGTGTGTGTACATACAGTACCAGTCAAAAGTTTGGACACACCTACTCATTCAAGGGTTTTTCTTTATTTTTACTATGTTCTACATTGTGGAATAATAGTGAAGACGTCAAAACTATGAAATAACACATATGGAATCATGTAGTGACCAAAAAAGTGTTAAATAAATCAAAATATATTTTATATTTGAGCTTTGCACACTGTTGGCATTAACAATTTCTAGCTTACTACATAATTCCATATGTCATCCAGTAAAGTCTAGATAGCTCGCTTTTCGGATGTAAACATTCTGACAGCCAAGAAGAGTAGCGCTCAGAAAAAGGGTATCCCTCCCTCAAACCTCGGTTATTTTCAAAGCTCATATAGACAAATCGACGGAAACGCGTTTCCACCATGCTAAATACACACACACACACACACACACACACACACACACACACACACACACACACACACACACACACACACACACACACACACACACACACACACACACACACACACACACACACACACACACACACACACACACACACACACACTGAGCGAGAGAGAGAGAGAGAGAGAGAGAGAGAGAGAGAGAGAGAGAGAGAGAGAGAGAGAGAGAGAGAGAGAGAGAGAGAGAGAGAGAGAGAGAGAGAGAGAGATACTGGTGACAGGGTCATGTAGGAGAGACACTTTAGTGTGCCTGTTGCCCTTTCATCTATCTGCTCCACTAAATGGTCATAATTGATGCATCTGTCTGTCTGTTGGCAGCACATGATTTGGCTGGGCCTGTCTCTGGGGACCCCAATAGCCTTCCAGACCCTCATTCCATGCTTCCTGACTTCTGAATGTCCAGAGTCACAATATACAGTTCTAGAAGTTTAGCGTTAAAGGGCCAGTTTTCCTAACCCAGATTAGGCGTTTCCCAAGAAGACACTGAAATGGAGAGTTCCTTTCAGAATTGTATTGTTCCAGAGTTGTGTGTCCGTGAGCAGACACAGGGCTCAGAACGAGCCAGGTTTCACCCACCCAGAGGAAGAGGAACAGCACTCACTGTGGACCAAATAACAGCACAACATAGTCCTGCTCCACAGCCTGTCGGACGGTGTCACAGAACAAAATAACTGCTGTGTCACTCAATATCACGCAATCAATTATAGGTCAATCTATAAAGCCTGTTGTCTGTTTTGAGTAAATGAGGTGGTAATATTAAGGAGTGAGAATGTGTTCCCTAAAAGTGGAGTAAATAGTACACAACAGGCTCATAAAATAAAAAGCTTTAAAAACAGCAGAACATGACATTTGTCAATTTGGTCACACATTCTTTGGATAGATGCTCTACAGAACCTAATATCCTAATATCAACAAACTATCTGTTGATAAGAAACAGCTTGCTACGGTTACAGTTAGGGTTAGGATTAGGTATAGAATACGGGTTAGGGTAATAGGTTAAGGTTAGGACTAGGGTAAGAGTTACGGTTAGGGTTAGATATAGGGTTAGTAGATAGTTAGTTGAAATGTTACTGATAGTCTGTATATAGAGCATCTACAGATGGACTATCCAAATAAAGACTTACCAGCAATTTATATAGCTAAGAATCCTAAGGAATCCAGTGCTTTAAGAGATAGTTACCATAAAGTGCGTTGCATTGACATTATGGAGCAGTAAATGACAGAGAGGAGATAGTTGGACTGGGCTGTTCTCGTGCTACAAACAGGCGTCTGGCTGTTTACGAGAAGGGGCCTGGAGGAGAGGGAGGGGGGGGTCTGGATGCTTTTGGTAAGGACCTGATGGAGTGTGCTGAGAGGGTTGGGGGGGTCTGTATGCGGCCGTCCATGGAAAACAGTAACCAGAGAGCATCCCTGGAGCATTCGGGGTAGGGGAGGGGGGGGGGGCTCCTGTGACCCATCACTGAGGCAGTGTAGACGACAAGGAGCCCTTATAACAGTGCTGTCATTCACAAATCAACATGTACAACACACACACACACACATTCTAACTCTCTCAGCCTGTGCCCTGTGCCCCACACAATCCATTGTAGGTTTGCCAAATAGAGCTGTGAAAGGGCTGCTTTCCTCTACAGTGAGTTTCTGTGTCAACGGCAGCTTTCCCTCCATACATCACGGCCCGGAACAAAGACGGACTAACTATCCACGACTCTATTTGTTATTCATCCATCTATCTATTTCCTGAATCAGCAGAGCAACACGTAGGCACATGCACACGTACGCTGAACATAGATGAGTTTTAAGCATAACCAGGTTCGACTGAAGCCGAAAGCAACCATTGAGAAAGGAAAGGCCATTAACGTGTGAAAATGATGACGAAAGATGTGCGCAAGTTGGGGAAATACTTTCCTAAGGGAGAAGGTTCTGATTTTTGAGTGTGGTAAGTCTGAACAGGTTAAGATTGATGGAATGGAGGTCTCAGTTTTTCCAAATTCAAAGTTTTCCAAACAAGGATAATATAAATATGAAGCAATCTGGCCCATTAAATTCAGATTGAATTGAAGTTATGTGAATATTAAATGAAAAATGTCAAATCGAACACAGGAAATATAGGTGTGTGCGTATTTGTTTGTGTGTGTGTGCGTGCGTGCATGAGTGCATGTGTGTATGCATGTGCGTGTGAATGTGTGTGTGCACTCACCAACGTGCATGTGTCTGCTAATAAGTGGGGGGCACAGCGTCAGGACTCAGGGCATAGTTAGAAAGCTATCAGAGAGTGCTCAAATGTCCTCTTTCGTGACGTGTGATCCATAAATATTTTAAGTGGAAGGGGCTGCGCTGTGATGGAGGGCAAATCAAATTAACCCACTACTTCCTCAGGGTTCCCCCTGTCTGTGCGGCCAACCTGGGTGTCTCCAACATTGCCAATTCACCTCCCTAGAAGGGGTTAACTCCTGAATTAAACCACTCAAACACTTATATATAAATCAGTCAAGTTTAATAAAGAGCTGATTTAATCAACGGATGAAGTGGACAAGAAGCACTTGAGGGAAAGAAAAGTAGATTTTTGGCTTTACAGATGTGATTTAATGGTTAGACATCACATAATGATGAAGTTGGCTTAAATATACATTCCCTTAAAAATCAAGCATTTTCAGACCTAATATTAACTGAATATTATTATGAATGTGAACTCCTGGTCATAAAGTATCATGTCATATTTCTCTTGGCACAGAGGTCCATCAAATCAAATCAAATGTATTTATATAGCCCTTCCAACATCAGCTGATATCTCAAAGTGCTGTACAGAAACCCAGCCTAAAACCCCAAAAAGCAAGCAATGCAGGTGTTGATGCACATTGGCTAGGAAAAACTCCCTAGAAAGGCCAAAACCTAGGAAGAAACCTAGAGATGAACCAGGCTATGAGGGGTGGTCAGTCCTCTTCTGGCTGTGCCGGGTGGAGATTATAACAGAACATGGCCAAGATGTTCAAATGTTCATAAATTACCAGCATGGTCAAATAATAGGTCTAGGACAGGTAGCACGTCCGGTGAGCAGGTCAGGATTCCATAGCCGCAGGCAGAACAGTTGAAACTGGAGCAGCAGCACAGCCAGGTGGACTGGGGACAGCAAGGAGTCATCATGCAAGGTAGTCCTGAAGCATGTTCCTACGGCTCAGTCCCTCCGAGAGATAGAAAGAAAGAGAGAAAGAGAGAATTAGAGAGAGCATACTTATATTCACACAGGACACCGGATAAGACAGGAGAAGTACTCCAGATATAACAAACTGATCCTAGTCCCCCAACACATAAACTACTGCAGCATAAATACTGGAGGCTGAGACAGGAGGGGTCAGGAGACATTGTGGCCCAATCCGATGATACCCCCGGACAGGGCCAAACAGGCCCACCCAAACAGCCCCACCCACTTTGCCAAAGCACAGCCCCCACACCACTAGAGGGATATCTTCAACCAACAACTTACCATCCTGAGACAAGGTCGAGTATAGCCCACAAAGATCTCCGCCACGGCAAAACCCAAGGGGGGGCGCCAACCCAGACAGGAAGATCACATCAGTGACTCAACCCACTCAAGTGACGCACCCCTCCTAGGGGACGGCATGAAAGAGCACCAGTAAGCCAGTGACTCAGCCCCTGTAATAGGGTTAGAGGCAGAGAATCCCAGTGGAGAGGGGAACCGGCCAGGCAGAGACAGCAAGGGCGGTTCGTTGCTCCAGAGCCTTTCCGTTCACCTTCACACTCCTGGGCCAGACTACACTCAATCATATGACCCACTGAAGAGATGAGTCTTCAGTAAAGACGTATAGGTTGAGACCGAGTTTGCATCTCTAACATGGGTAGCCATCCACTTCCTTATGTCTGAAACACAGGCGTCTGGCGAGGGCAATTTTGGGGCTTCACCATGTTTCATTGAAATGTACAGCTGTGTGTCATCCGCATAGCAAAGTTAACATTGTCACGCCCTGGCCATAGAGAGGTTTTTTATTCTCTATTTTGGTTAGGCTAGGGTGTGACTAGGGTGGGCGTTCTATGTTCTTTTTTCTATGTTTTTGTATATCTTTGTTTTTGGCCGGGTATGGTTCTCAATCAGAGACAGCTGTCTGTCGTTGTCTCTGATTGAGAACCATACTTAGGTAGCTCTTGCCCACATGGGTTTTGTGGGTAGGTATTTTCTGTGTAGTGTGTTTTGCACCTGACGGAGATGTTTCGGTTGTTTCTTTTGTTCCTTGTTGCATTTAGTGTTCAGTTTATTAAAATAATGATGAACACTTCCCATGCTGCATCTTGGTCCTCACCTTCTACGACCAACGGTAGTTACAAACATTGTGATTTCGAATGACATCCCCAATAGGTAAAATATGTAGGGAAAACAATAGTGGTTCAAAAAACAGAACCTTGACGAACCCTGAAATTTACAGTTGATTTGTCAGAGGACAAAACATTCACAGAGACAAATTGATATCTTTCCAACAGATAAGATCTAAACCAGGCCAGAACTTGTCCGTGTAGACCAATTTGGGTTTCCAATCTCTCCAAAAGAATGTGGTGATCGATGGTATCAAAAGCAGCACTAAGGTCTAGGAGCACGAGGACAGATGCAGAGCCTCGGTCTGATGCCATTAAAAGGTCATTTAGCACCTTCACAAGTGCAGTCTCAGTGGTATGATGGGGTCTAAAACCAGACTGAAGCATTTCGTATACATTGTTTGTCTTCAGGAAGGCAGTGAGTTGCTGCGCAACAGCCTTTTCTAAAAAAATTGAGAGAAATGGAAGATTTGATTTAGGCTGATAGTTTTTATATTTTCTGGGTCAAGGTTTGGCTTTTTCAAGAGAGGCTTTATTACTGCCACTTTTAGTGAGTTTGGTACACATCCGGTGGATAGAGAGGCATTTATTATGTTCAGCATAGGAGGGCCAAGCACAGGGAGCAGCTCTTTCAGTAGTTTAGTTGGAATAGGGTCCAGTATGCAGCTTGAAGGTTTAGAGGCCATGATTATTTTCATCATTGTGTCAAGAGATATAGTACTAAAACACTTGAATGTCTCTCTTGATCCTAGGTCCAGGCAGAGTTGTACAGACTCAGGACAACTGAGCTTTGAAGGAATATGCAGATTTAAAGAGGAGTCCGTAATTTGATTTCTAATAATCATGATCTTTTCCTCAAAGAAGTTCATGAATTTATTACTGCTGAAGTGAAAGCCGCCATCACTTGGGGAATGCTGCTTTTTTGTTAGCTTTGCGACAGTATCAAAAATAAATTTAGGATTTTTCTTATTTTCCTCAATTAAGTTGGAAAAATAGGACGAGCAGCAGTAAGGGCTCTTCGATACTGCACGGTACTGTCTTTCCAAGCTAGTCGGAAGACTTCCAGTTTGGTTGGCGCCATTTCCGTTCCAATTTTCTGGAAGCTTGCTTCAGAGCTCGGGTATTTTCTGTATACCAGGGAGCTAATTTCTTATGAGAAATGTTTTTAGTTTTTTAGGGGTGCAACAGCATCTAGGGTATTGCGCAAGGTTAAATTGAGTTCCTCAGTCAGGTGGTTAACTGATTTTTGTCCTCTGACGTCCTTGGGTAGGCAGAGGGAGTCTGGAAGGATATCAAGGAATCTTTGGGCTGTCTGTGAATTTATAGCATGACTTTTGATGGTCCTTGGTTGGGGTCTGAGTAGATTATTTGTTGCAATTGCAAACGTAATAAAATGGTGGTCTGATAGTCCAGGATTATGAGGAAAAACATTAAGATCCACAACATTTATTCCATGGGACAAAACTAGGTCCAGAGTATGACTGTGACAGTGAGTAGGTCCAGAGACATGTTGGACAAACCCACTGAGTCGATGATGGCTCCGAAAGCCTTTTGGAGTGGGTCTGTGGACTTTTCCATGTGAATATTAAAGTCACCAAAAATTTGAATATTATCTGCTATGACTACAAGGTCCGATAGGAACTCAGGGAACTCAATGAGGAACGCTGTATATGGCCCAGGAGGCCTGTAAACAGTAGCTATAAAACGTGATTGAGTAGGCTGCATAGATTTCATGACTAGAAGCTCAAAAGACGAAAACCTTTTCTTTTTTTTGTAAATTGAAATTTGCTATCGTAAATGTTAGCAACTCCTCCGCCTTTGCGGGATGCACAGGGGGATATGGTCACTAGTGTAACCAGGAGGTGAGGCCTCATTTAACACAGTAAATTCATCAGGTTTAAGCCATGTTTCAGTCAGGACAATCACATCAAGATTATGATCAGTGATTAGTTAATTGACTATAATTGCCTTTGAAGTAAGGGATCTAACATTAAGTAGCCCTATTTTGAGATGTGAGGTATCACAATCTCTTTCAATAATGACAGGAATGGAGGAGGTCTTTATCCTAGTGAGATTGCTAAGGCGAACACCGCCATGTTTAGTTTTGACCAACCCAGGTCGAGGCACAGACACGGTCTCAATGGTGATAGCTGAGCTGACTACACTGACTGCTAGTGGCAGACTCCACTAAGCTGGCAGGCTGGCTAACAGCCTGCTGCCTGGCCTGCACCCTATTCCATTGTGGAGCTAGAGTAGTTAGAGCCCTGTCTATGTTGGTAGATAAGATGAGAGCACCCCTCCAGCTAGGATGGAGTCCGTCACTCCTCAGCAGGCCAGCAGGCCAGATGATACCCTGCATTTACACAACAGAACTTCTGTGGTAAGACAGAAAAGAAAGACAGAGACAACCATATTCCTTTCAATCTTTCACATTCTCTTATCCATCTCACTTTTCAGAGGTTTCATTGATCACTCCTCACCCTGCATCTTTTTCCCTATCACAATCCTAATATCATCCACCTATCCTTCCCCCTCTCCTTCCCCACCCTGATCCTTCTCTGTGACTTCCTGTCCCCAATAACCTCCTTCTCCCATATCAGAAAACACATGATTTCCAATAACCGACTCCTGCCACTTCTAAGACAGAACCCAGCCCTTTTAACAAGACGTAAGGCCTTGCCTCCATAGAGACACAGCAGTGGCTAGACAGTACTGGAGAGCCCAGCGAAAACATTGGCTTTGGTGAGGATGTAAAGGAAATAAATAGCAGTGCGCCAATCTCATTCCTGAGGCCTGGGGTTGCTGATTTCATTAGAGAGCAACACACTATTAGAGCTGCCTCAGTTTGCTTTGCTGCCGCACACCGAACCCCACTTTTCCATAATGCAGCCGGAGATACGGTTTCACCCAAGTGGGCCGAGCACAAACCACTTCCGCTGCAAACCGCTCTCTTTGGTTATTATATATTCTCACAATAAATACGATGGGGAATGCGGCGAGCGTCTCGATGACGGGGTTAACTTTGGACTCGGGTCAACGCAGACTACTCTGTAATGTGTGCTGTACAGGGCCCTCGTTATATAAAGGGAAAATAATTAAAGGTATTAGCAGTTTTGCTCTTGCTATTTTTCACGTGTTGTCTTAAGATGTCTGTCTGTCGGTCTATGTTCCAGTTGAAACATATTACGTCCACAGTAGCATACATTAGTATTTACACTCAAATAAGTTCAAATAAGGTGACCTAACTGCTGGCGCTCTTCTCGCACATTATTGTCCTCCTTATTCGTATGTCTCCTAGGACCAATAGCCTCATATTACACCCCTACTGGTTGGAGCTCCACAACCACCTGACAACAGTTATTTAACCCCCAGCCAGAGCGCTAGCTCCTGCTCCCCAGCCCTGCCAGATGTTCCAACACAAGACGAGAGGGGAGAATTAGATGAGACCTTGAATCAAAAGGCATTACACACCGAGCATATAGTGAGCTTCCTCATAACCCTTTAAAGTGCTATTCCATTTCACTGCATACCACCACCAGAGCACTACAGAGGCAGGGGATTGGAGAAGTGAGAGGGACCAATTAGGAACTGTTTAACTGGGGTGAGGAGTCTCAGAACAATGTAGCCTTTCTTCAGTCTTGCCAGTAGCAGGGGTAGGGTAATAGCAGCAGCAGTAGTATTACCATGGGTGTGTAAGTAGGGCCTTCCAGCGTGGCGATGGAGTTGTGTGAGTGACACACATTAGCTAACAGGGAGAAGAAGAAGTGTGTTTCTTCTCCTCTGCTGACGTGTTGTCCTGACATGGCCAGCGATGATTCAGTGCCAGACCCTCCATCCATCCATCTCTCACACACTCAGCCATAGTCAGAGTGGCTACAGTACAGGCAGCTCAACGTGCCAAACTAGAGGAATGAGGGTTCACAATGAGATCATCAATGTTGGCAGAAATTTGTTTTAATCTAGACTTTTTTATTCTCCTTTTTAACAGAGTAATGAAACTGAGTCTCAATTCAGCCTATATCGTACTAACCTGAACACAGCAACTCAACAGGAGTCTAAGGTTATAAAATAATGGCTATGGCCAGGTATATATTAAACTAGGTTTTATCCCTACTGCTATAGCCTCTGTACCAGCCTATCTAATGAACCGCTTGGCGTAGTTACAGGAACTAGGAACGTTTCATCAGTCTCCATGCTTGAGTCTAATAAAGGCAAACACTTTCAATGTAGTTATTTTTGAGAAATGAAAGGCAACAATGACTTGTTTAGTCTAAGAGGCCAGTCCAGTCAGACCACCCCAGGCCCTGTGGAGAGAGAGAGAGAGAGAGAGAGAGAGAGAGAGAGAGAGAGAGAGAGAGAGAGAGAGAGAGAGAGAGAGAGAGAGAGAGAGAGAGAGAGAGAGAGAGAGAGAGAGAGAGAGAGAGAAGGAGTGTATAGGCGGAGTGTAGGATTTATGAATCTTAATAGTTTTTCTACTTACACAATATTTACTACCACAGGGCAGATTCCAATTAATCACCAAAGCCTTATGGACTCACACTATACCCCTCTAACACAGTGGCCATTTGTGTGTGACCAGTGACCACCAACTTGTTCTGGTTCTAGGTGTTCCGCCCTGTGTCTGAATTTGCATCGGTGGGAACGTGAATGAATCACTGGGGTGTAAACAATGGCGTGACGGTGAGATGGCATGAGAGACTTTCCCAGGCCAAACCCACACTCTGGCCAGTCTAACAGCTACAGCACAATCAAACATCAGCAGCCTAACTAATACACAGTAAAAGGAGGCAAATAGCACATCTTAAGTTGTAAGATTAAAATCTAAACTAAGCAAAAATAGAAACGGCCCTTTTTCAGGACCCTGTCTTTCAAAGATAATTTGTAAAAATCCAAATAACTTCGCAGATCTTCATTGTAAAGGGTTTAAACACTGTTTTCCATGCTTGTTCAATGAACCATAAACAATGAATGAATATGCACCTGTGGAACGGTCGTTAAGACACTAACAGCTTACAGACGGTAGGCAATTCATGTCACAGTTATGAAAGCTTAGGACACTAAAGAGGCCTTTCTACTGACTCTGAAAAACACCAAAAGAAAGATGCCCAGGGTCCCTGCTCATCTGCGTGAACGTGCCTCAGGCATGGTGCAAAGAGGCATGAGGACTGCAGATGTGGCTAGGGCAATAAATTGCAATGTCCATACTGTGAGACGCCTAAAACAGCGCTACAGGAAGACAGGACGGACAGCTACATAGGATGGTTACATCTGAACATCACACCTACAGGACAGGTACAGGATGGCAACAACAACTGCCTGAATTACACCAGGAACGCACAATCCCTCCATCAGTGCTCAGACTGTCCGCAATAGGCTGAGAGAGGCATGATTGAGGGCATGTAGGCCTGTTGTAAGGCAGGTCCTCACCAGACATCGCCGGCAACAACGTCGCCTTTGGGCACAAACCCAACGTCGCTGGACCAGACAGGACTGGCAAAAAGTGCTCTTCACTGACGAGTCACAGTTTTGTCTCACCAGGGGTGATGGTTGGATTTGCGTTTCTCGTCGAAGAAATGAGGGTTACATCAAGGCCTGTACTCTGGAGCGGGATCGATTTGGAGGTGGAGGGTCCTTCATGGACTGAGGCGGTGTGTCACAGCATCATCGGACTGAGCTTGTTGTCATTGCAGGCAAACTCAATGCTGTGTGTTACAGGGAAGACATCCTCCTCCCTCATGTGGTACCCTTCCTGCAGGCTCATCCTGACATGACCCTCCAGCATGACAATGTCAACAGCCATACTGCTCGTTCTGTGTTATTTCCTGCAAGACAAGAATGTCAGTGTTCTGCCATGGCCAGTGAAGATCCCAGATCTCAATCCCATTGAGCACGTCTGGGACCTGTTGGATCGGAGGGTGAGGGCTAGGGCCATTCCCCCCAGAAATGTTCGGGAACTTGCATGTGCCTTGGTGGAAGAGTGGGGTAACATCTCACAGCAAAAACTGGCTAATCTGGTGCAGTCCATGAGGAGGAGATGCACTGCAGTACTTAATGCAGCTGGTGGCCACACCAAATATTGACTGTTGCTTTTGATTTTGACCCCCCCTTTGTTCAGGGACACATTATTCAATTTCTGTTAGTCACATGTCAGTGGAACTTGTTCAGTTTATGTCTCAGTTGTTGAATCTTGTTATGTTCATACAAATATTTACACATGTTAAGTTTGCTGAAAATAAACGCAGTTGAATGTGAGAGAAGGTTTCTTTTTTTGCTGAATGTATTTTCTCAATAGACCAATAACAGTGACAAACCTCAAATCACTTCTTTGTAGATAGTAAAATGGCTTTAACCAGCTCTCAAAAACCATACCCAAATGGGTAAGAAATGATCTGTCTAACAATAATTTCTACTCTCTCTCTCTCTCTCTCTCTCTCTCTCTCTCTCTCTCTCTCTCTCTCTCTCTCTCTCTCTCTCTCTCTCTCTCTCTCTCTCTCTCTCTCTCTCTCTCTCTCTCTCTCTCTCTCTCTCTCCTCCTCTGCCTCCTTCCCTGGTTTATCTGGAGGTATTGCTAGATGGCGAGACAGTGACAGATCATAGAGGGAAATAGAGGCCTTGCATGCCATGGAATCCAGTCAGATAAGGACCCACAGTGGCTGTGTGCGTGTGTTTAGCATGGGGTAGTCTGGCTTCTGATTGCTAGTACCAGGCTTCCCACATGAAAGTGGTCCTCCGCCCCAGGGAAGAGATTCCTGGCTGTTTGGCAAAAAGGGGGGTGTTGAGCTGGGAGAAGGGAGTAAAGTGTGTGTGGAAGGGGAGAGTGGAGCAAGGGGCTGGGAAGGATTTAGGTGAAGGTGGGTTGCCCAAAATGACACACAGACACACACACACAGACAAACACACACCCACACACACAAACACACACACACCCTACCCGCCTCCCCTAAGTGAGGACCGCACAGGGGCTTGCCTCCCTCCCAACCGCCGTCCTCCCCACATCCCTCTCTTCCCCCTCTCAGCTTTAATTGAGAGACAAATGGATCTTTCAGAGCCCACTACTACGTCCCGATACATCAGTCATGACAATGTTAGCTTTATGACGAGGTGCTCGCCTTGACCTGAGCCATATGTTCGACCCGCGCCACACACACGCACACTCACTTCCATACCATGCTAATGGCTCCTTGGTAATTGCCTGTTGTTTTACTATTAAAGGTAATTTAGGCCCTAATGGAATTCATTCAACATTGTGCAGTGGCCCCACCCTGGCTGGCTGGCCCTACTTTGTGGAGGCTTTTCCTGTGCTACGGATCAACAGCCTCTCTACGTATTAGAACACAATACCCTATCAGTCTATATGATCAAATAAAACATATACACCTTTATATACAAAAGTATGTGGACACCCCTTCAAATTAGTAGATTCAGCTGTTTCAGTCACACCCGTTGCTGACAGGTGTATAAAATCGAGCACACCGTCATGCAATCTCCATAGACAAACATTGGCTGTAGAATAGCCTTACTGAAGAGACTATAAACGTGGCACTGTCCTAGTATGCCACCTTTCCAACAAGTCAGTTTGTCTTGCCCTGCCCTGCTAGAGCTGCCCCGGTCAACTGTAAGTGCTGTTATTGTGAAATGGAAACGTCTAGGAACAACAAAAGCTCAGGCCCAAAGTGGTAGGCCTCACAAGATCACAGAACTGGACCACAAGGTGCTGAAGCGCGTTGGAACACTCACTACCAAGATCCAAACGGTCTCTGGAAGCAACGTCAGCACAAGAACTGTTCGTCGGGAGTTTCGTGAAATGGGTTTCCATGTCCGAGCAGCCACACACAAGCCTTAGATCGCAATGTGCAATACCAAGCACCGGCTGGAGTGGTGTAAAGCTCTCCGAAGCATTCTCTGGAGGGATGAATAACGCTTCACCATCTGGCAGTCAGACGGATTAATCTGGATTTGGCGGATGCCAGGAGAACGCTACCAGCCTGAATGCATAGTACCAACTGTCAAGTTTGGTGGAGGAGGAATAATGGTCTGGGGCTGTTTTTCATGGTTCAGGCTCCTTAGTGCCAGTGAAGGGAAATCTTAATGATACAGCAAACAATGACATTCTAGACAATCCTGTCCATCCAACTCAGTGGCAACAGTTTGGGGAAGGCCCTTTCTTGTTTCAGCATGACAATGCCCCCATGCACAAAGTGAGGTCCATACAGAAATGGTTTGTAGAGTCGGTGTGGAAGAACTTGACTGGTCTGCACAGACCCCTGACCTCAACCCCATCGAGCTGTATTGGGATGATTTTAGGCCTAATCGCCCAACATCAGTGCCAGACCTCACTAATGCTCTTGTGGCTGAATGGAGAGAGAGAGAGAGAGAGAGAGAGAGAGAGAGGGAGAGAGAGAGAGAGAGAGAGAGAGAGGAGAGAGAGAGGGAGAGAGAGAGGAGAGAGAGAGATAGAGAGAGAGAGAGATAGAGAGAGGGTGAGAGAGAGAGACTCTCTTCTCTCTCTCTCTCTCTCTCTCTCTCTCTCTCTCTCTCTCTCTCTCTCTCTAACCCTCTCTCTAACCCTCTCTCTCTCTCTCTCTCTCTCTCTCTCTCTCTCTCTCTCTCTCTCTCTCTCTCTCTCTCTCTCTTCACCACTCTCAGGCTGTGCATTAGTGCTTATTCACTCTGTCCCGCCTGGCCCCCTGAGAAAGGAGTCATCGCTCTGCCTGTCACTGTTCAGCCCTGAAACACACACGTTCACACATGGTCACACACACACACACACACACACACACACACACACACACACACACACACACACACACACACACACACACACACACACACACACACACACACACACACACACACACACACACACACACACACACACACACACACACACACACACACACACACACACACACACACACACACACACACACACACATGGGGCATCTACAGGCCAAAGATCTCTGTGTTCTCCCCAGGGTTCACTGTCCTCCTTCCCCTCATTCCCTTCCTCTCTCCTTTCTTAAAGTAGCTTCTCCACCCCTTCCCCTCATTCCCTTTCTCTCTCCTTTCTTAGAGTAGATTCTCCACTCCATCCCCTCATTCCCTTCCTCTCTCCTTTCTTAAAGTAGCTTCTCCACTCCTTCCCCTCATTCCCTTCCTCTCTCCTTTCTTAGAGTAGATTCTCCACTCCTTCCCCTCATTCCCTTCCTCTCTCCTTTCTTAGAGTACATTCTCCACTCCTTCCCCTCATTCCCTTCCTCTCTCCTTTCTTAAAGTAGCTTCTCCACTCCTTCCCCTCATTCCCTTCCTCTCTCCTTTCTTAAAGTAGCTTCTCCACCCCTTCCCCTCATTCCCTTCCTCTCCCCTTTCTTAAAGTAGATTATCCACCCCTTCCCCTCATTCCCTTCCTCTCTCCTTTCTTAAAGTAGATTCTCCACTCATTCCCTTCCTCTCTCCTTCCTTAAAGTAGCTTCTCCACTCCTTCCCCTCATTCCCTTCCTCTCTCCTTCCTTAAAGTAGCTTCTCCACTCCTTCCCCTCATTCCCTTCCTCTCTCCTTTCTTAAAGTAGCTTCTCCACTCATTCCCTTCCTATCTCCTTTCTTAAAGTAGCTTCTCCAGTCCTTTCTTAACCTCTTGAACCTCTGGGGACAGTATTTCATTTTTGGATGAAAAACGTTCCCGTTTTAAACAAGATATTTTGTCACGAAAAGATGCTCGACTATGCATATAATTGACAGCTTTGGAAGGAAAACACTCTGACGTTTCCAAAACTGCAAAGATATTGTCTGTGAGTGCCACAGAACTAATGCTACAGGCGAAACCAAGATGAAATTTCATACAGGAAGTGAGCCAGATTTTGGAGGCGCTGTGTTCCAATGTCTCCTTATATGGCTGTGAATGCGCAAAGAATGAGCCTACACTTTCTGTCGTTTCCCCAAGGTGTTTGCAGCATTGTGACATATTTGTAGGCATATCATTGGAAAATTTACCATAAGAGACTACATTTACCAGGTGTCCGCTCGGTGTCCTCCGTCGAAACTATTGTGTAATCTCCAGGTGCGTGCATTTTTCCATTTTGGACAGAGGAGAAACCAAACTGCAACGAGTGATTTATCATCGAATGGATATGTGAAATTGATGAGGATTGATTCTAAACAACGTTTGCCATGTTTCTGTCGATATTATGGAGTTAATTTGGAAAAAAGTTTGCGTTGTAATGACTGGATTTTCGTTTTTTTTTCTTGCCAAACGTGATGAACAAAACGGAGCGATTTCTCCTACACAAATAATCTTTTTGGAAAACTGAACATTTGCTATCTAACTGAGAGTCTCCTCATTGAAAACATCTGAAGTTCTTCAAAGGCAAATTATTTTATTTGAATGCTTTTCTTGTTTTTGTGAAAATGTTGCCTGTTGAATGCTAGGCTTAATGCTATGCTAGCTATCAATACTCTTACACAAATGTTTGTGTAGCTATGGTTGAAAAGCATTTTTTTTAAAATCTGAGATGACAGTGTTGTTAACATAAGGCTAAGCTAGTGAGCCAATATATTTATTTCATTTCATTTGCGATTTTCATGAATAGTTAACGTTGCGTTATGGTAATGAGCTTGAGGCTATAATTACGCTCCCGGATACGGGATTAAACAGGTTAAAGTAGCTTCTCCACCCCTTTCCCTCTCTTCCTCTCTCTCTCTTCCTCTATCTCTCTCTTCCTCTCGTTATCAGTCTATTCCCACCTCTTTTTCCCAGTCTTCTTCTATACCTTCCCCATTCCTTCACCCCCTTTTTCTCTTTCACTTTCTTGTATTCTCCCCCTCTCTCCCTCTCCCCCCCCCCTCTCTCCTCTCTCTCTCTCTCTCTCCCTCTCCCTCTCTCCCTCTCCCCCCCCCTCTCTCTCTCTCTTTCTCTCTCTCTCTCTCTCTCTCCCTCTCTCTCTCTCTCTCTCTCTCTCTCTCTCTCTCTCTCTATCTCTCTCTCTTCCCCCTCTCCTCTCTCTCCCCCCTCT